>NC_069505.1:640650308-640668643 GCF_027579735.1 Bombina bombina | reverse complement strand
CACACACATATAGCTACAGAGTGACTATACACAATACAAACGACACACACACACACATATAGCTACAGAGTTACTATACACAAAACAAACACACACACACACACATTAGCTACAGAGTTACTATACACAATACACACTGACACACACACACAACACATAAGCTACAGAGTGACTATACACAATACAAACTGACACACACACACATAGCTACAGGGTGACTATACACAATACACACTGACACACACACACATATAGCTACAGAGTGACTATACACAATACACACTGACACACACACACACACACATAGCTACAGAGTGACTATACACAATACACACTGACACACACATATAGCTACAGAGTTACTATACACAATACAAACTGACACACACACACACACATAGCTACAGAGTGACTATACACAATACAAACTGACACACACACACACACATATAGCTACAGAGTGACTATACACAATACAAACTGACACACACACACACACATATAGCTACAGAGTTACTATACACAATACACACTGACACACACACACACACATAGCTACAGAGTGACTATACACAATACACACTGACACACACACACACATATAGCTACAGAGTGACTATACACAATACACACTGACACACACACACACATATAGATACAGAGTTACTATACACAATACACACTGACACACACACACACATATAGCTACAGAGTTACTATACACAATACAAACTGACACACACACACACATATAGCTACAGAGTTACTATACACAATACAAACTGACACACACACACATATAGCTACAGAGTGACTATACACAATACACACTGACACACACACACACATAGCTACAGAGTGACTATACACAATACACACTGACACACACACACACACACATAGCTACAGAGTGACTATATACAATACACACTGACACACACACACACATATAGCTACAGAGTGACTATACACAATACACACTGACACACACACACACACACACACACATATAGCTACAGAGTAACTATACACAATACACACTGACACACACACACATATAGCTACAGAGTGACTATACACAATACACACTGACACACACACACATATAGCTACAGAGAGACTATACACAATACACACTGACACACACACACATATAGCTACAGAGTGACTATACACAATACACACTGACACACACACACATATAGCTACAGAGTGACTATATACAATACACACTGACACACACACACACACAGATAGCTACAGAGTGACTATACACAATACACACTGACACACACACACATAGCTACAGAGTGACTATACACAATACACACTGACACACACACACATAGCTACAGAGTGACTATACACAATACACACTGACACACACACACACATAGCTACAGAGTGACTATACACAATACACACTGACACACACACACATATAGCTACAGAGTGACTATACACAATACAAACTGACACACACACACACACATACACACACATAGCTACAGAGTGACTATACACAATACACACTGACACACACACACATATAGCTACAGAGTGACTATACACAATACAAACTGACACACACACATATAGCTACTGAGTGACTATACACAATACACACTGACACACACACACACACATAGCTACAGAGTGACTATACACAATACAAACTGACACACACACACACATATAGCTACAGAGTGACTATACACAATACAAACTGACACACACACACACATATAGCTACAGAGTGACTATACACAATACACACTGACACACACACACACATATAGCTACAGAGAGACTATACACAATACACACTGACACACACACACACATAGCTACAGAGTGACTATACACAATACACACTGACACACACACACACACATAGCTACAGAGTGACTATACACAATACACACTGATACACACACATATATAGCTACAGAGTGACTATACACAATACACACTGACACACACACACACACATATAGCTACAGAGTGACTATACACAATACACACTGACACACACACACACATATAGCTACAGAGTGACTATACACAATACAAACTGACACACACACACACATATAGCTACAGAGTGACTATACACAATACACACTGACACACACACACACATATAGCTACAGAGTGACTATACACAATACACACTGAGACACACACACACATATAGCTACAGAGTTACTATACACAATACAAACTGACACACACACACATATAGCTACAGAGTTACTATACACAATACACACTGACACACACACACACATATAGCTACAGAGTGACTATACACAATACAAACTGACACACACACACACATATAGCTACAGAGTGACTATACACAATACACACTGACACACACACACACACACACATATAGATACAGAGTTACTATACACAATACACACTGACACACACACACACATATAGCTACAGAGTTACTATACACAATACACACTGACACACACACACACATATAGCTACAGAGTGACTATACACAATACACACTGACACCACACACACATTATAGCTACAGAGTGACTATACACAATACACACTGACACACACACACATATATAGCTTATCAGAGAGAGCTAGTACACAATACAAACTGACACACAGACACACACACACACACACACACATAGCTACAGAGTGACTATACACAATACACACTGACACACACACACACACACATATAGCTACAGAGTGACTATACACAATACAAACTGACACACACACACACACATAGCTACAGAGTTACTATACACAATACACACTGACACACACACATATATAGCTACAGAGTGACTATACACAATACAAACTGACACACACACACACATATAGCTACAGAGTTACTATACACAATACACACTGACACACACACACATATAGCTACAGAGAGACTATACACAATACACACTGACACACACACACACATAGCTACAGAGTGACTATACACATACAAACTGACACACACACACACATATAGCTACAGAGTGACTATACACAATACAAACTGACACACACACACACACACATAGCTACAGAGTGACTATACACAATACACACTGAGACACACACACACATATAGCTACAGAGTTACTATACACAATACAAACTGACACACACACACACACACATAGCTACAGAGTGACTATACACAATACAAACTGACACACACACATAGCTACAGAGTGACTATACACAATACAAACTGACACACACACACACATATAGCTACAGAGTGACTATACACAATACACACTGACACACACACACACATATAGCTACAGAGTGACTATACACAATACACACTGACACACACACACACATATAGCTACAGAGTGACTATACACAATACACACTGAGACACACACACATATAGCTACAGAGTGACTATACACAATACACACTGACACACACACACACATATAACTACAGAGTGACTATACACAATACACACTGACACACACACACACACACATATAGCTACAGAGTGACTATACACAATATACACTGACACACACACACATATAGCTACAGAGTGACTATACACAATACACACTGACACACACACACACACATAGCTACAGAGTGGACTAAACACAATAACAACCACTGACACACACCAAACAACCACACATATAGCTACAGGAGTAGACTATACACAATACACACTGACACACACACAACTATAGTAAGAGCTACTATACATACACACAGACACACAATCACATATAGCTACAGAGTTACTATACACATACAAACTGTACACACACACACATATAGCTTACAGAGTTACTATAACCAATACAAACTGACACACACACACTATAGCTACAGAGTGAATATACACAATACAAACTGACACACACACACATATTAGCTACAGGAGTGACTATACACAATACACACCGACACACACCACACACATAGCCTACAGAGTGACTATACCTACAATACAAACTGACAAACCACACACATATAGCTACAGAGTGGACTATATACAACACAAACTGGACACACACACACACACATAGCTACAGAGTGACTATACACAATACAAACTGACACACACACATATAGCTACAGAGTGACTATACACAATACACACTGACACACACACATATAGCTACAGAGTGACTATACACAATACATACTGACACACACACACACACACATAGCTACAGAGTGACTATACACAATACACACTGACACACACACACACATATAGCTACAGAGAGACTATACACAATACACACTGACACACACACACACATAGCTACAGACTGACTATACACAATACACACTGACACACACACACATATAGCTACAGAGTGACTATACACAATACAAACTGACACACACACACACACATAGCTACAGAGTGACTATACACAATACACACTGACACACACACACACACACACACATAGCTACAGAGAGACTATACACAATACAAACTGACACACACACATAGCTACAGAGTGACTATACACAATACAAACTGACACACACACACACACATAGAGCTACAGAGTGACTATACACAATACACACTGACACACACACACACATAGCTACAGAGTGACTATACACAATACACACTGACACACAGACACACACACACATAGCTACAGAGTGACTATACACAATACACACTGACACACACACATAGCTACAGAGTGACTATACACAATACACACTGACACACACACACATATAGCTACACAGTGACTATACACAATACACACTGACACACACACACACATAGCTACAGAGTGACTATACACAATACACACTGACACACACACACACATAGCTACAGAGTGACTATACACAATACACACTGACACACACACACACATAGCTACAGAGTGACTATACACAATACAAACTGACACACACACACATATAGCTACAGAGTGACTATACACAATACAAACTGACACACACACACACACACACACATAGCTACAGAGTGACTATACACAATACACACTGACACACACACACACATATAGCTACAGAGTGACTATACACAATACAAACTGACACACACACACACATATATAGCTACAGAGTGACTATACACAATACACACTGACACACACACACACATAGCTACAGAGTGACTATACACAATACACACTGAGACACACACACACATAGCTACAGAGTGACTATACACAATACACACTGACACACACACACACACACATAGCTACAGAGTTACTATACACAATACACACTGACACACACATACATATAGCTACAGAGTGACTATACACAATACAAACTGACACACACACACACATATAGCTACAGAGTGACTATACACAATACACACTGACACACACACACACATATAGCTACAGAGTTACTATACACAATACACACTGACACACACACACATATAGCTACAGAGTGACTATACACAATACACACTGACACACACACACACATATAGCTACAGAGTGACTATACACAATACAAACTGACACACACACACATAGCTACAGAGTGACTATACACAATACACACTGACACACACACACACATATAGCTACAGAGTGACTATACACAATACACACTGACACACACACACACACATATAGCTACAGAGTTACTATACACAATACACACTGACACACACACACACACATAGCTACAGAGTTACTATACACAATACACACTGACACACACACACACATATAGCTACAGAGTTACTATACACAATACAAACTGACACACACACACACATATAGCTACAGAGTTACTATACACAATACAAACTGACACACACACACACATATAGCTACAGAGTGACTATACACAATACAAACTGACACACACACACATATAGCTACAGAGTGACTATACACAATACACACTGACACACACACACACATAGCTACAGAGTGACTATACACAATACAAACTGACACACACACACATATAGCTACAGAGTGACTATACACAATACAAACTGACACACACACACACACACATAGCTACAGAGTGACTATACACAATACACACTGACACACACACATATAGCTACAGAGTGACTATACACAATACACACTGACACACACACACACATATAGCTACAGAGTGACTATACACAATACACACTGACACACACACACACATATAGCTACAGAGTGACTATACACAATACACACTGACACACACACATATAGCTACAGAGTGACTATACACAATACACACTGACACACACACACACATATAGCTACAGAGTGACTATACACAATACACACTGACACACACACACATATAGCTACAGAGTGACTATACACAATACACACTGAGACACACACACATATAGCTACAGAGTGACTATACACAATACACACTGACACACACACACACACATATAGCTACAGAGTGACTATACACAATACACACTGACACACACACACACATATAGCTACAGAGTGACTATACACAATACAAACTGACACACACACACACATATAGCTACAGAGTGACTATACACAATACCCACTGACACACACACACGACTACAAGGACATACCCATACAAACTGACACACTGGCGACACACACATAACTACTGAGTTACTATACACAATACACACTGACACACACACACACACTATAGCGTACAGAGTTACTATCACACAATACAAACTGATCACACACACACACTATACGCTACAGAGTGACTATACACAATGACAAACTGACACACACACCACATATAGCTAAAGAGAGACTATACACAATACACACTGCTGACACACACACACACATATTAGCTACAGAGTGACCTATACAACAATACACACTGACACACACACACACTTTTAAGCTACAGAGTTACTATACACAATACACACTGACACACACACACACACACACATAGCTACAGAGTGACTATACACAATACACACTGACACACACACACACATATAGCTACAGAGTGACTATACACAATACAAACTGACACACACACACACATATAGCTACAGAGTGACTATACACAATACAAACTGACACACACACACACATATAGGCTACAGAGTTACTATACACAATACAAACTGACACACACACACACACATATAGCTACAGAGTGACTATACACAATACATACTGACACACACACACACACATATAGCTACAGAGTGACTATACACAATACACACTGACACACACACACACATATAGCTACAGAGTGACTATACACAATACACACTGACACACACACACACATAGCTACAGAGTGACTATACACAATACACACTGACACACACACATATAGCTACAGAGTGACTATACACAATACAAACTGACACACACACACACATATAGCTACAGAGTGACTATACACAATACACACTGACACACACACACACACACACATAGCTACAGAGTGACTATACACAATACACACTGACACACACACACATATAGCTACAGAGTGACTATACACAATACAAACTGACACACACACACACACATAGAGCTACAGAGTGACTATACACAATACACACTGACACACACACACACATAGCTACAGAGTGACTATACACAATACACACTGACACACACACACACACATAGCTACAGAGTGACTATACACAATACACACTGACACACACACACATATAGCTACAGAGTGACTATACACAATACACACTGACACACACACAAATAGCTACAGAGTGACTATACACAATACACACTGACACACACACACATATAGCTACAGAGTGACTATACACAATACACACTGACACACACACACACACATAGCTACAGAGTGACTATACACAATACACACTGACACACACACACACATATAGCTACAGAGTGACTATACACAATACACACTGACACACACACACACATAGCTACAGAGTGACTATACACAATACAAACTGACACACACACACATATATAGCTACAGAGTGACTATACACAATACAAACTGACACACACACACATAGCTACAGAGTGACTATACACAATACACACTGACACACACACACACATAGCTACAGAGTGACTATACACAATACACACTGACACACACACACATATATAGCTACAGAGTGACTATACACAATACACACTGACACACACACACACACATAGCTACAGAGTGACTATATACAATACAAACTGACACACACACACACATATAGCTACAGAGTGACTATACACAATACAAACTGACACACACACACACACACATAGCTACAGAGTGACTATACACAATACACACTGACACACACACACATAGCTACAGAGTGACTATATACAATACACACTGACACACACACACACATATATAGCTACAGAGTGACTATATACAATACACACTGACACACACACAAATAGCTACAGAGTGACTATACACAATACAAACTGACACACACACACATATATAGCTACAGAGTGACTATATACAATACACACTGACACACACACAAATAGCTACAGAGTGACTATACACAATACAAACTGACACACACACACATATAGCTACAGAGTGACTATACACAATACAAACTGACACACACAAACACATAGCTACAGAGTGACTATACACAATACAAACTGACACACACACACACATAGCTACAGAGTGACTATACACAATACACACACACACACACACACATATATATAGCTACAGAGTGACTATACACAATACAAACTGACACACACACACACACATAGCTACAGAGTGACTATACACAATACACACTGACACACACACACACACATAGCTACAGAGTGACTATACACAATACACACTGACACACACACACATATAGCTACAGAGTGACTATACACAATACACACTGACACACACACACACACACATATAGCTACAGAGTGACTATACACAATACAAACTGACACACACACACATAGCTACAGAGTGACTATACACAATACAAACTGACACACACACACACACATAGCTACAGAGTGACTATACACAATACAAACTGACACACACACACATATAGCTACAGAGTGACTATACACAATACACACTGACACACACACACATATAGCTACAGAGAGACTATACACAATACACACTGACACACACACACACACACATAGCTACAGAGTGACTATACACAATACACACTGACACACACACACACACATAGCTACAGAGTGACTATACACAATACACACTGACACACACACACATATAGCTACAGAGAGACTATACACAATACACACTGACACACACACACACACACATAGCTACAGAGTGACTATACACAATACACACTGACATACACACACATACACATAGCTACAGAGTGACTATACACAATACAAACTGACACACACACACACACATAGCTACAGAGTGACTATACACAATACAAACTGACACACACACACATAGCTACAGAGTGACTATACACAATACACACTGACACACACACACATATAGCTACAGAGTGACTATACACAATACAAACTGACACACACACACACAAATAGCTACAGAGTGACTATACACAATACACACTGACACACACACACACATAGCTACAGAGTGACTATACACAATACAAACTGACACACACACACACACATATAGCTACAGAGTGACTATACACAATACAAACTGACACACACACACACATATAGCTACAGAGTGACTATACACAATACACACTGACACACACACACACACACATAGCTACAGAGTGACTATATACAATACACACTGACACACACACACACACATAGCTACAGAGTGACTATACACAATACAAACTGACACACACACACATATATAGCTACAGAGTGACTATACACAATACACACTGACACACACACACACACATATAGCTACAGAGTGACTATACACAATACACACTGACACACACACACACATAGCTACAGAGTGACTATACACAATACAAACTGACACACACACACACACATATAGCTACAGAGTGACTATACACAATACACACTGACACACACATATATAGCTACAGAGTGACTATACACAATACAAACTGACACACACACACATATATAGCTACAGAGTGACTATACACAATACACACTGACACACACACACACACATATAGCTACAGAGTGACTATACACAATACACACTGACACACACACACACACATATAGCTACAGAGTGACTATACACAATACACACTGACACACACACACATATAGCTACAGAGTGACTATACACAATACACACTGACACACACACACACATAGCTACAGAGTGACTATACACAATACACACTGACACACACACACACATATAGCTACAGAGTTACTATACACAATACACACTGACACACACACACACACACACATATAGTTACAGAGTGACTATACACAATACACACTGACACACACACACACATATAGCTACAGAGTGACTATACACAATACACACTGACACACACACACATAGCTACAGAGTGACTATACACAATACAAACTGACACACACATACACATAGCTACAGAGTGACTATACACAATACACACTGACACACACACACACACATAGCTACAGAGTGACTATACACAATACACACTGACACACACACACATATAGCTACAGAGTGACTATACACAATACACACTGACACACACACACACACAGATAGCTACAGAGTGACTATACACAATACACACTGACACACACACACATATAGCTACAGAGTGACTATACACAATACACACTGACACACACACACACACACATAGCTACAGAGTGACTATACACAATTATCACATGACTGCAATGATCCCAATCAGATACGATCAGGATGATTGACACGGCCGCAAATGTTCAGGGGCGGCATTGCACAAGCATTTTACACAAAATGCTTGTGCAATGTTAAATGCTGACAGCGTATACTGTCGGCATCTACTAATGCCAGACAGACATGATTCATTCGATGAAGCCCTTAGAGGTCCATTTATTATTGGCCGAATTGGGTCAATTCACCCTGTTTCCGCGCAAGCCTTTAGGCTTGTCGGATAAAGGATTTAAGAAGCAGAGGTCTATAGAATCGCTGCTCCTTAACTCATACGCCAGCTCTGAGGCTGCGTACAGCAATCCGCCCGATCCTATATGATCGGGCTGATTTGACACCCCCTGCTAGCGGACGCAAATCTGCAGGGGGCTGTATTGCACAAGCAGTTCACTAGAACTGCTTGTGCCATGCTGAATACAGACAGCGTATACTGTCCGCATGCAGCGATGTCTGGCGAACACGATACGCTACAGCGTATCATGTCCGTCAAACTTTAATAAATTGACCCCTTAGACTCTAACAAGCATGTACACATACACACATATATATATATATATATATATATACACTTACACATATATTTACACAGACACACACACATATATATACACACACATGCATACACTTACACATGTACACACATCACACATTACACTCTAACACACATGTACACAAACACACATTCATAAACTTGCACATACACACACATTTACACATGCACTCTCATACAAACACACACACATATATATGTATACAAACATATTCATAAACTCACACACGTACACACACACACACATATATATACAGTACATAACAGATTATATATACATAATTATATTCATAAACTCACAGGTACACATATATATATATATATATTGACCCCACATAGTCAAGTTGCCATTGTAACAAACCCCCCCACAAAAACACCTCACACCATCTTTGGGATTGAAAGGCCGCAGCTCCTTTATTAACATAACTTATAACATAAATAACATTAAATAACATTAGATAACATTAACTCTTTAAACACCAACACAGTGCTTGCCCCCATTCCACGTTCCACAAGCCCCGCCCTACCCAAGGGAGGGGCTACCACCATCAAACCAACCCCCTGCTGTTGAAACAGGAAGTCCCATCACATCATAACAGGCGTAGGCCTCTACCACCCAGGGCAAGCACCCCGCCACAGCTGCGACAGTTTTGAAGCCTATCACCAGGGAGGGAGGGCGGGAATTTGCCCACCGTGCTGCTCCTGCTATCAGTGCTTGCTATTTTTCAAATGCTTGTTGCTACTTCCTGTCAGCACCTTATCAACCCTTTGCTTATCCCACCCCCTTGACCTTTCTCTCACCCCATGCCCTGCTTCCTAGTGGGGTCACATAACCCTCTCTTCAATTTCTTTCTACAGGGTTATTCCTTGACCCCACATAGTCAAGTTGCCATTGTAACAAACCCCCCCACAAAAACACCTCACACCATCTTTGGGATTGAAAGGCCGCAGCTCCTTTATTAACATAACTTATAACATAAATAACATTAAATAACATTAGATAACATTAACTCTTTAAACACCAACACAGTGCTTGCCCCCATTCCACGTTCCACAAGCCCCGCCCTACCCAAGGGAGGGGCTACCACCATCAAACCAACCCCCTGCTGTTGAAACAGGAAGTCCCATCACATCATAACAGGCGTAGGCCTCTACCACCCAGGGCAAGCACCCCGCCACCCCCTCACCCCTTAGGTGAGGACCGCCACCCAGAGCCAAGGCCTTCTCAATCCCTTCTCTCAACGTGAAATTAAAAAGGTGTAAACCCACCTCGTTAAGGTGGACCCCGTCTTTGAGATAGAAGCACCTTCCCGATTCCCCTTCAAATTCAACATGCCTCAATCCAACTCCTCCCACCTTTTTTGCGTAACTGCTCACCATCCTGTTGATCTTCCGTCTGGAAGCCTCCAACCTCCCAGCATCCCATGCTGACCTCCACACTACCCTGCTCTCTATCTCTGACCAGACAATAACTAAGCCCGGGAAGAGTTGCCGCAGTCTCTCCATCCCTCTCTTAATATCCTCCACCAAGTCCTTTTGAGGCATGAAGCCCAGGTCATTTCCTCCCACATGAAGCACCAAAATCTGCGGGGGTGCAAACAATCTGGCATACTCAACAACTTTCCCGACTACCTGCCCCCACTTCATGCCCCGGACCCCAAACCATTTTACTTCAACTTTATCCCTAGGTAGTCCCAGCTGGCCTCCATCCTCCTTGACTGCGGCAGCCTTCCTGGCCCAGTAAATGTACGAATGCCCGATCACCCAACACCTCACTGGACCTGTTAAGACAAAATATAGCCGTATCAGCTGCCGCCCCTTCCACTTACACCCTCATCCCCAACCTAACGTACCCCCGATACCTGTCTGACCTCCACCTCCCTATCCTCTTAATCACAGACACATCCAAACCCAAGCCAGCCGCCTCCGTTGCCGCCCCAATCCTGAAGGAATGTGATCCGAACTCCATTTCCCCCAACCCCACTCTCCCCAAGGCCTTTCTGAATACCGCCATAAACTGGAACCTGGACAAAGCAGACCCATCCTCATGCACCAACAGTGGACCCACCCCCCTTGGGCGAAGACTGAGGTACTGCTGAACTACGGCCACTGGGCAACACACTCCCCCCACTTCCCTCAGCTTGATCAAGACCCCTTTCCCCAACTGGTCCGTCTTGGACCTCCTCAACCAGATCTCCACTACTCCTTCCCCCAGTGTCACCTCATCTCTGTGCAAACCTCCCTCGTCCCTCCTGTTCTGTCCCACCAACTCCGAAATCCTGAATGCTCCAAAAAATGCCAAAGTAAATGCAGTCTTAAACAGGACCTCCTCAAAATTCGACAAACATACCTCCTTTAAACATTCCACCACCTTCACCAAAACTACAAACGATACCGGCCGTCTGCCGTCTGGCCTCCTTCTACCCCGGCACAACCCCCTCACTGCCATCCTCACCACAAAGACCTTCGTTAAGTCCCCCATCTCCAACAGCTGGAACCAGAAAGCCAATGCCGCCATCCTTTTCTTTATCTCTGAGGAGGATAGCCTCTCCTCACCCCACTGCCTTACCCATGCAAGCAACACCCCCAACTGGGCATCGCCACTTTCCAGTAGGTGCCTCCCCCTTTCCAGACTGCACCATTTTTTCCACACCTGGACGTAGGCCCTCCAAGTCGACTCTGCCAGCGAACCCCGGACCAGCTCCATCAGCCCGCGTCCCCCAGATTCCACAAGTCCTCCGGGCAGGATGTTCCCTCCACGTCCGCCTCTGGCGCTGCCACGCGGAACCGGTCCCACTGGAAACGGGACAAAGAATCAGCTATCACATTCAGCTTCCCCGGGACATGTACAGCCCTGAAAGATACGTTATTGCGCAGGCACTCCAACACAAATACTCTCAACAACCTAACCACCGGCGGGGAGTTAGCCGTCAGCCTGTTTATAGCCAAAACCACCCCTAGGTTGTCCGAATGGAAGGTAACCCTCTTGTCCCTCAAAGTACTGGACCACACCCGGAGCGCTACCACCAACGGGAAGAACTCCAGGAATGTGAGATTCTTCGTTAGGCCCACCTCTTTCCAACTGTCCGGCCAGGCCTCCGCACACCACCGTCCTTGCAAATAGGCCCCGAAACCCTGCGCACCCGAAGCATCCGTGTATAAGCTCAGGTTGTCATCAGACCAACCGACTTCCTGCATAATCAACCTCCCATTGAACTCCTCCAAGAATGTGAGCCACACCCTCAAGTCATCCTTCAGCTCCCTCGTGACCCTGATATGATGTCTAGGCTCCGAGACCCCAGCCGTCGCCAGCGACAGCCGGCGACAAAAGCTCTACCTATCGGGATAATCCGACAGGCGAAGTTGAGCTTCCCCAATAATGACTGCATCTGCCGCAATGTGACTTTTTTAGATGCCAAGACCTCGCCCACCACCGCTTTGAGGTCGACCAGCTTGTCCACCGGGAGCCGACACTCCATACGGATGGTGTCCAGCTGTATCCCCAAAAAACTCAGGGAAGACACCGGACCCTCCGATTTTTCGCTCGCCACCGGGATCCCAAAGTCCCTAGTCACTTCCCCGAAGACCTCGACCAGCCTCTCGCAGTCCCCTGACTCCGCCGCTCCCACGAATAAGAAGTCATCAAGGTAGTGGACCACCGAAGACTTCCCCGCTCTTTGCCTTACCACCCAGTCCACGAAAGAACTGAATTTCTCGAAATACGAGCAAGATATAGAACAGCCCATGGGGAGGCATAGATCCACAAAAAACGAGCCCTCGAACCAACAACCCAACAAGTGATGGCATTTTGGGTGAACCGGCAGCAGCCGAAATGCGGATTCGACGTCTGCTTTTGCCAGCAACGCCCCGGGTCCCGCCCTCCGGACCAAAGATACTGCCCTATCGAAAGACGCATAGTTCACCGAAACCAACTCAGGATCTATGCCATCGTTCACTGACAGCCCTTTTGGGTGAGAGAGATGATGGATCATGCGAAACTGCCCCACCCCTTTTTTGGGTACCACCCCAAGCGGAGAAATCCGCAACCCCTGCAGCGGGGGCCCATTGAAGGGCCCCGCCATCCTGCCCAGTGCCACCTCCTTGCCCAATTTTTCTCTCACCACCGCCGGGAACTCCTTGGCTGACTTTAGATTACCCCCAAATGCTCCCACCTCCTGGTCTTTAAATGGAATAACGAAACCCGAACTGAACCCTGTCAACAATAACTCGGCGTCCGCCGCGAACCCCCGCCTATTGGCGTATTCCTTTAGCCATGGCACCATCTTTTCGACCCTCACTGGGGTCCGCGCTCGCACTACCCACCTCCCCGGGTTTTCCTCCCTGCCTCGCTTTCTTGAAGCACTTGGCAAGAGAGTGAATTCCCCCGCATCCCGAGCATTCATGCTTGTACTTGCATGATGCCCCGAATTTGCATTGCCCCTCATTAAACTGGAAGCAGAGGCCCTTACGTATTGCTGTTGTTGTGTTTCCGCTCCCGCCCCCGCTCCCCGGTCCCTGTCCGCCTGCCCGAAAGGACTGACCCCCTCTCAGGGGCGTCATGATCTCTAACCAGATGCCCATGTCCCTATCGTCCCACCGCATCTCAGCCCTAACCGCCATTCGCTGCCGGAACCTCTCGTCGTACCGCCACCCACGCTGTTCCCCCGTATGTCCCATACGCATTCCCGATCTCATCATAGTAACAGAAAAGGGACGACCCCTGTTCTGGGAACTTCTCGCACACCACGCTCGCCATGATGCGAAATGCCCTGGACCAATTCCCAAACGTCTTTGGCAACTTCCTCCATCGCTTCTTCCTCTCCTCGTCTTCCTTCTTACCTTTCTCCTTATCGTCCTCCTTCACCTCCAGTACCTGATCCAAGGGGAGCAGCGAGAAAATTTCCAGAAATTCCCGTTTCCAGATCTTCTCCCTCAGCTCGCTGGTGAGGTGAATTCCCAGAGGCCCCACCGAACATAGGCACGGTCTCCTTAATGCATCTTCTGGGACCCTCAGCGTCTCTCCAGTCCCCGCACCGACTGCAGCCCCCGTACCAGGTGCTGCCTGAGCCCCTCCGCTCTGCGCTTCACCTGCCGGTTGCGCCCATGCCGCCGCCGGCGAACCCCTTTGCCCCTGAGCCTTCTCCAAGGTAGCAATCAAGCCCTTCAACCCTGTCAGTATCAACTCACGCTCCCCAGACAAACCCTCATTCATCCTAGGGAGCAGCGCAGCAGCCTCACCTGCCGACTGCACCGCTGTTGCCGGTCCTAGTCTTCTCCTCTCCTCAGAGACTCCCGTCTCTGGCATGTTGCGTCCGTCCCGACTGGAGCCCCTAGGCCTTCCGGCCGTCCCCGCTCCGTCTACCTCCAGTATGCGTCTCGCCGTCCCTCTCCTGGCAGGGGACCTCCCCCTGCCGCCTCTGCTCCTGTCCCTGGACCTCTCCAACCTGGCCCAGGTGGGCGACGACGCCTCCCTTCCTCTGCTCCTCCTGCGCCTTGGCGACCGTGACCTTCTGAGCCCCCTATCTGTGTCCTGCCTCCTCAGGGGAGTGGGATCCCTCCCCGTATCACGTCCTGGTCTTGCCGTCTGTAAAGAGATCAAACCCGTCATATCATCCCCCCTGTCTGGCCTCCCTTCACCACTTCCTGGCCTGACCCCTCCCCGTGGTGGGGACAACAACCTCAATAGCTGCGCCAGTGTATCCATCCCCCCTACCTGGCCAGCCGTCGCCGTTCCTGCTGATGTGCCCTCCAACGGATCCTCCTCATCCTCGAAGTCACCGCTGGCGTCCAGCTCAAGCGGTGGCTCCGTCCACAGCTCCATATCATCGATCTCCCTTGTGGCATTGCCCGCCACCTCTCCCCGGGCCGTAGCGGCCCTTCCCTCTGTAAAACAAATCATAACATCAACATCATTCCCTTCACACCTCCAGCATCCTATCCCCCTCCCCCCCCTAAACCCCTTCGATTCCCCCCCTTCACCCCTGTGCTAACTCATTCACCCCCCCCTTTTTTTTTTTTTTTTTTTTTTTTTATCCACACCCCCTCCCTGCCACATAGGTACCCCCTACCTAACACCGCACCCCTTAACAGACTCCCTGTCCACCTCCCTCCCCCCTCCCAACTATCCCTGCCTCAGATCTCCCCCTACTCCCCCCCCCCCCCACTCACTGTTTCTCCTACCGGCCCTCATCACTTAACTCCTTGCTAGTACATCTATTAGTTCAGGGTATCACCCCCTGGCTCCCACCTCTCCCCTCAATAATTCCCTGTGGCTCCAGGCACCCCGCTCCCAGAACTCATCTCTCCTTCCCATTCGCCTCACTTCCTATGGCCTCTAAACCTGTCCCCACCTGCTAATCCCACCTAGACCTTGTGCCTTCCTGCCTGCTGCATTGGACCCCCCCCTCTCACACTACCTTGCCGCCTCCAACTATTTGACCGACCAACCCCCCCCACTGGATGCCGCCCCTTGTGGCCCTTAGCCTGCTTGGTCAGCCCCTGGCCCGGCAATGCCTTCTTTGTGTCCCATATTGCCTACGGGCACCCCCCTCTGAAGCCGGCCTCCCCCCCGGCCCCCCCGGTGTAAGGCTTAAGCCCCCGGATCCTCCCCCCCCCTTCCCGCGCTCACCTGCTCCCTCCGATTGCGCCCGGTGACCTCCGCTGCTCACTCCTCTGGTCCCAGGGCCCGGTTGCGACCGCCGGGCCGTGACGTCATCCGGTCGCGCTGCTGTAGGCCGCAAGCCTGTCCCCGGCCTGGCCGTCGCCTCATCCGGCCGCGTTGTTGTAGGCCGCAAGCCTGTACCCGGCCTGGCCGTCGCCTCCGGTCCCGCTGTAGCCCGCTCTCCATCCTGCAGGTCTCTCGATCTCCTGCCGCTCCTCCGCAACTGAGGCCCCGACTGCGCCTGCCGGGCCGTCTCCGCTCCCGCAT
>NC_069505.1:640637808-640642808 GCF_027579735.1 Bombina bombina | reverse complement strand
TCTCTGTGCAAACCTCCCTCGTCCCTCCTGTTCTGTCCCACCAACTCCGAAATCCTGAATGCTCCAAAAAATGCCAAAGTAAATGCAGTCTTAAACAGGACCTCCTCAAAATTCGACAAACATACCTCCTTTAAACATTCCACCACCTTCACCAAAACTACAAACGATACCGGCCGTCTGCCGTCTGGCCTCCTTCTACCCCGGCACAACCCCCTCACTGCCATCCTCACCACAAAGACCTTCGTTAAGTCCCCCATCTCCAACAGCTGGAACCAGAAAGCCAATGCCGCCATCCTTTTCTTTATCTCTGAGGAGGATAGCCTCTCCTCACCCCACTGCCTTACCCATGCAAGCAACACCCCCAACTGGGCATCGCCACTTTCCAGTAGGTGCCTCCCCCTTTCCAGACTGCACCATTTTTTCCACACCTGGACGTAGGCCCTCCAAGTCGACTCTGCCAGCGAACCCCGGACCAGCTCCATCAGCCCGCGTCCCCCAGATTCCACAAGTCCTCCGGGCAGGATGTTCCCTCCACGTCCGCCTCTGGCGCTGCCACGCGGAACCGGTCCCACTGGAAACGGGACAAAGAATCAGCTATCACATTCAGCTTCCCCGGGACATGTACAGCCCTGAAAGATACGTTATTGCGCAGGCACTCCAACACAAATACTCTCAACAACCTAACCACCGGCGGGGAGTTAGCCGTCAGCCTGTTTATAGCCAAAACCACCCCTAGGTTGTCCGAATGGAAGGTAACCCTCTTGTCCCTCAAAGTACTGGACCACACCCGGAGCGCTACCACCAACGGGAAGAACTCCAGGAATGTGAGATTCTTCGTTAGGCCCACCTCTTTCCAACTGTCCGGCCAGGCCTCCGCACACCACCGTCCTTGCAAATAGGCCCCGAAACCCTGCGCACCCGAAGCATCCGTGTATAAGCTCAGGTTGTCATCAGACCAACCGACTTCCTGCATAATCAACCTCCCATTGAACTCCTCCAAGAATGTGAGCCACACCCTCAAGTCATCCTTCAGCTCCCTCGTGACCCTGATATGATGTCTAGGCTCCGAGACCCCAGCCGTCGCCAGCGACAGCCGGCGACAAAAGCTCTACCTATCGGGATAATCCGACAGGCGAAGTTGAGCTTCCCCAATAATGACTGCATCTGCCGCAATGTGACTTTTTTAGATGCCAAGACCTCGCCCACCACCGCTTTGAGGTCGACCAGCTTGTCCACCGGGAGCCGACACTCCATACGGATGGTGTCCAGCTGTATCCCCAAAAAACTCAGGGAAGACACCGGACCCTCCGATTTTTCGCTCGCCACCGGGATCCCAAAGTCCCTAGTCACTTCCCCGAAGACCTCGACCAGCCTCTCGCAGTCCCCTGACTCCGCCGCTCCCACGAATAAGAAGTCATCAAGGTAGTGGACCACCGAAGACTTCCCCGCTCTTTGCCTTACCACCCAGTCCACGAAAGAACTGAATTTCTCGAAATACGAGCAAGATATAGAACAGCCCATGGGGAGGCATAGATCCACAAAAAACGAGCCCTCGAACCAACAACCCAACAAGTGATGGCATTTTGGGTGAACCGGCAGCAGCCGAAATGCGGATTCGACGTCTGCTTTTGCCAGCAACGCCCCGGGTCCCGCCCTCCGGACCAAAGATACTGCCCTATCGAAAGACGCATAGTTCACCGAAACCAACTCAGGATCTATGCCATCGTTCACTGACAGCCCTTTTGGGTGAGAGAGATGATGGATCATGCGAAACTGCCCCACCCCTTTTTTGGGTACCACCCCAAGCGGAGAAATCCGCAACCCCTGCAGCGGGGGCCCATTGAAGGGCCCCGCCATCCTGCCCAGTGCCACCTCCTTGCCCAATTTTTCTCTCACCACCGCCGGGAACTCCTTGGCTGACTTTAGATTACCCCCAAATGCTCCCACCTCCTGGTCTTTAAATGGAATAACGAAACCCGAACTGAACCCTGTCAACAATAACTCGGCGTCCGCCGCGAACCCCCGCCTATTGGCGTATTCCTTTAGCCATGGCACCATCTTTTCGACCCTCACTGGGGTCCGCGCTCGCACTACCCACCTCCCCGGGTTTTCCTCCCTGCCTCGCTTTCTTGAAGCACTTGGCAAGAGAGTGAATTCCCCCGCATCCCGAGCATTCATGCTTGTACTTGCATGATGCCCCGAATTTGCATTGCCCCTCATTAAACTGGAAGCAGAGGCCCTTACGTATTGCTGTTGTTGTGTTTCCGCTCCCGCCCCCGCTCCCCGGTCCCTGTCCGCCTGCCCGAAAGGACTGACCCCCTCTCAGGGGCGTCATGATATCTAACCAGATGCCCATGTCCCTATCGTCCCACCGCATCTCAGCCCTAACCGCCATTCGCTGCCGGAACCTCTCGTCGTACCGCCACCACGCTGTTCCCCCGTATGTCCCATACGCATTCCCGATCTCATCATAGTAACAGAAAAGGGACGACCCCTGTTCTGGGAACTTCTCGCACACCACGCTCGCCATGATGCGAAATGCCCTGGACCAATTCCCAAACGTCTTTGGCAACTTCCTCCATCGCTTCTTCCTCTCCTCGTCTTCCTTCTTACCTTTCTCCTTATCGTCCTCCTTCACCTCCAGTACCTGATCCAAGGGGAGCAGCGAGAAAATTTCCAGAAATTCCCGTTTCCAGATCTTCTCCCTCAGCTCGCTGGTGAGGTGAATTCCCAGAGGCCCCACCGAACATAGGCACGGTCTCCTTAATGCATCTTCTGGGACCCTCAGCGTCTCTCCAGTCCCCGCACCGACTGCAGCCCCCGTACCAGGTGCTGCCTGAGCCCCTCCGCTCTGCGCTTCACCTGCCGGTTGCGCCCATGCCGCCGCCGGCGAACCCCTTTGCCCCTGAGCCTTCTCCAAGGTAGCAATCAAGCCCTTCAACCCTGTCAGTATCAACTCACGCTCCCCAGACAAACCCTCATTCATCCTAGGGAGCAGCGCAGCAGCCTCACCTGCCGACTGCACCGCTGTTGCCGGTCCTAGTCTTCTCCTCTCCTCAGAGACTCCCGTCTCTGGCATGTTGCGTCCGTCCCGACTGGAGCCCCTAGGCCTTCCGGCCGTCCCCGCTCCGTCTACCTCCAGTATGCGTCTCGCCGTCCCTCTCCTGGCAGGGGACCTCCCCCTGCCGCCTCTGCTCCTGTCCCTGGACCTCTCCAACCTGGCCCAGGTGGGCGACGACGCCTCCCTTCCTCTGCTCCTCCTGCGCCTTGGCGACCGTGACCTTCTGAGCCCCCTATCTGTGTCCTGCCTCCTCAGGGGAGTGGGATCCCTCCCCGTATCACGTCCTGGTCTTGCCGTCTGTAAAGAGATCAAACCCGTCATATCATCCCCCCTGTCTGGCCTCCCTTCACCACTTCCTGGCCTGACCCCTCCCCGTGGTGGGGACAACAACCTCAATAGCTGCGCCAGTGTATCCATCCCCCCTACCTGGCCAGCCGTCGCCGTTCCTGCTGATGTGCCCTCCAACGGATCCTCCTCATCCTCGAAGTCACCGCTGGCGTCCAGCTCAAGCGGTGGCTCCGTCCACAGCTCCATATCATCGATCTCCCTTGTGGCATTGCCCGCCACCTCTCCCCGGGCCGTAGCGGCCCTTCCCTCTGTAAAACAAATCATAACATCAACATCATTCCCTTCACACCTCCAGCATCCTATCCCCCTCCCCCCCCCTAAACCCCTTCGATTCCCCCCCTTCACCCCTGTGCTAACTCATTCACCCCCCCCTTTTTTTTTTTTTTTTTTTTTTTTTTATCCACACCCCCTCCCTGCCACATAGGTACCCCCTACCTAACACCGCACCCCTTAACAGACTCCCTGTCCACCTCCCTCCCCCCTCCCAACTATCCCTGCCTCAGATCTCCCCCTACTCCCCCCCCCCCCCACTCACTGTTTCTCCTACCGGCCCTCATCACTTAACTCCTTGCTAGTACATCTATTAGTTCAGGGTATCACCCCCTGGCTCCCACCTCTCCCCTCAATAATTCCCTGTGGCTCCAGGCACCCCGCTCCCAGAACTCATCTCTCCTTCCCATTCGCCTCACTTCCTATGGCCTCTAAACCTGTCCCCACCTGCTAATCCCACCTAGACCTTGTGCCTTCCTGCCTGCTGCATTGGACCCCCCCCTCTCACACTACCTTGCCGCCTCCAACTATTTGACCGACCAACCCCCCCCACTGGATGCCGCCCCTTGTGGCCCTTAGCCTGCTTGGTCAGCCCCTGGCCCGGCAATGCCTTCTTTGTGTCCCATATTGCCTACGGGCACCCCCCTCTGAAGCCGGCCTCCCCCCCGGCCCCCCCGGTGTAAGGCTTAAGCCCCCGGATCCTCCCCCCCCCTTCCCGCGCTCACCTGCTCCCTCCGATTGCGCCCGGTGACCTCCGCTGCTCACTCCTCTGGTCCCAGGGCCCGGTTGCGACCGCCGGGCCGTGACGTCATCCGGTCGCGCTGCTGTAGGCCGCAAGCCTGTCCCCGGCCTGGCCGTCGCCTCATCCGGCCGCGTTGTTGTAGGCCGCAAGCCTGTACCCGGCCTGGCCGTCGCCTCCGGTCCCGCTGTAGCCCGCTCTCCATCCTGCAGGTCTCTCGATCTCCTGCCGCTCCTCCGCAACTGAGGCCCCGACTGCGCCTGCCGGGCCGTCTCCGCTCCCGCATCTGCCGCACTAGGCCGCGAGCCTGCCCTGGGCCTGGCCGTCCTCACCTGTCCCGCCTCTTGCCGGACCACTTCTGGCGTCCTCCCTGAGGCCCCACCGGCTCCTCTGCCCGACCTCCTTCTTACCGCCTCAGGGCTCAAACGCTCAGGCGGTCTGGATCTCCTTGTGGGCCTCTCACTCCTCCTGGGCCCAGCTACGCTAGGACTTGGCCTCCCTGCTGCTTTCTCTGCTGCACCCAGGTGCTCCTGAATCCAGCCTGCTCCCTTCTCTCTGGCCACCTTCATGAGCTCAGCAAGT
>NC_069505.1:640627808-640630308 GCF_027579735.1 Bombina bombina | reverse complement strand
AGAGAGGAGAAGAGTGTGAGATGAGAGAGAGAGAGAGAGGAGAAGAGTGTGAGATGAGAGAGAGAGAGAGAGAGGAGAAGAGTGTGAGATGAGGGAGAGAGAGGAGAAGAGTGTGAGATGAGAGAGAGAGAGGAGAAGAGTGTGAGATGAGAGAGAGAGAGAGAGGAGAAGAGTGTGAGATGAGAGAGAGAGAGAGAGAGGAGAAGAGTGTGAGATGAGAGAGAGAGAGGAGAAGAGTGTGAGATGAGAGAGAGAGAGAGAGGAGAAGAGTGTGAGATGAGAGAGAGAGAGAGAGAGAGAGGAGAAGAGTGTGAGATGAGGGAGAGAGAGGAGAAGAGTGTGAGATGAGGGAGAGAGAGGAGAAGAGTGTGAGATGAGGGAGAGAGAGGAGAAGAGTGTGAGATGAGGGAGAGAGAGGAGAAGAGTGTGAGATGAGGGAGAGAGAGGAGAAGAGTGTGAGATGAGAGAGAGAGAGAGAGGAGAAGAGTGTGAGATGAGGGAGAGAGAGAAGAGTGTGAGATGAGGGAGAGAGAGGAGAAGAGTGTGAGATGAGGGAGAGAGAGCAGAAGAGTGTGAGATGAGAGAGAGAGAGCAGAAGAGTGTGAGATGAGAAGAGAAGAGTGTGAGATGAGAGAGAGAGAGGAGAAGAGTGTGAGATGAGAGAGAGAGAGAAGAGTGTGAGATGAGGGAGAGAGAGGAGAAGAGTGTGAGATGAGAGAGAGGAGAAGAGTGTGAGATGAGGGAGAGAGAGGAGAAGAGTGTGAGATGAGAGAGAGGAGAAGAGTTTGAGATAAGAGGAGAAGAGTGTGAGATGAGAGAGAGAGAGAGAGAGAGAGAGAGGAGAAGAGTGTGAGATGAGAGAGAGAGAGGAGAAGAGTGTGAGATGAGGGAGAGAGAGGAGAAGAGTGTGAGATGAGAGAGAGAGGAGAAGAGTGTGAGATGAGGGAGAGAGAGGAGAAGAGTCTGACATAAGAGGAAGAAGAGTGTGAGATGAGAGAGAGGAGAAGAGTGTGAGATGAGGGAGAGAGAGGAGAAGAGTGTGAGATGAGAGAGAGGAGAAGAGTGTGAGATGAGGGAGAGAGAGGAGAAGAGTGTGAGATGAGAGAGAGGAGAAGAGTGTGAGATGAGGGAGAGAGAGAGGAGAAGAGTGTGAGATGAGAGAGAGAGAGGAGAAGAGTTTGAGATAAGAGGAGAAGAGTGTGAGATGAGAGAGAGAGAGAGAGAGAGAGAGGAGAAGAGTGTGAGATGAGAGAGAGAGAGGAGAAGAGTGTGAGATGAGGGAGAGAGAGGAGAAGAGTGTGAGATGAGAGAGAGAGGAGAAGAGTGTGAGATGAGGGAGAGAGAGGAGAATAGTGTGAGATGAGGGAGAGAGAGGAGAAGAGTCTGACATAAGAGGAAGAAGAGTGTGAGATGAGAGAGAGGAGAAGAGTGTGAGATGAGGGAGAGAGAGCAGAAGAGTGTGAGATGAGAAGAGAAGAGTGTGAGATGAGAGAGAGAGAGAGAGAGAGAGAGAGAGAGGAGAAGAGTGTGAGATGAGGGAGAGAGAGAAGAGTGTGAGATGAGGGAGAGAGAGGAGAAGAGTGTGAGATGAGGGAGAGAGAGCAGAAGAGTGTGAGATGAGAGAGAGAGAGCAGAAGAGTGTGAGATGAGAAGAGAAGAGTGTGAGATGAGAGAGAGAGAGGAGAAGAGTGTGAGATGAGGGAGAGAGAGAGAGAGAGCAGAAGAGTGTGAGATGAGGGAGAGAGAGGAGAAGAGTGTGAGATGAGAAGAGAAGAGTGTGAGATGAGAGAGAGAGAGGAGAAGAGTGTGAGATGAGAGAGAGAGAGGAGAAGAGTGTGAGATGAGAAGAGAAGATTGTGAGATGAGAGAGAGAGAGGAGAAGAGTGTGAGATGAGGGAGAGAGGAGAAGAGTGTGAGATGAGAGAGAGAGAGGAGAAGAGTGTGAGATGAGGGAGAGAGAGGAGAAGAGTGTGAGATGAGAAGAGAAGATTGTGAGATGAGAGAGAGAGAGGAGAAGAGTGTGAGATGAGGGAGAGAGGAGAAGAGTGTGAGATGAGAGAGAGAGAGGAGAAGAGTGTGAGATGAGGGAGAGAGGAGAAGAGTGTGAGATGAGAGAGAGAGAGAGAGAGAGGAGAAGAGAGTGAGATGAGAGAGAGGAGAAGAGTGTGAGATGAGAGAGAGAGGAGAAGAGTGTGAGATGAGAGAGAGAGGAGAAGAGTGTGAGATGAGAGAGAGAGAGAGAGAGAGAGAGAGGAGAAGAGTGTGAGATGAGAGAGAGAGAGAGGAGAAGAGTGTGAGATGAGGGAAAGAGAGGAGAAGACTGTGAGATGAGGGAGAGAGAGGAGAGGAGTGTGAGATGAGAGGGAGAGAGAGGAGAAGAGTGTGAGATGAGAGAGAGAGAGAGAGAGAGAGAGAGAGAGGAGAAGAGTGTGAGATGAGAGAGAGAGAGAGAGAGAGAGAGAGAGAGAGAGAGAGAGAGAGAGAAGAGTGTGAGATGAGG